>NW_027437185.1:4510000-4545000 GCF_033239565.1 Halichoeres trimaculatus
AATACATTTAAAAACAAGACCTTTCACCCCCTGAATTTTCAAAAAATGAGATATTGTATTTTTTCTGATATCCTAGAACGAGATTTGATGCCTCTGAAAATAGGTCATTGACATTTGGCCGCGAGATTTCAACCTTCGTGACGACACGAGGATCCTTTCTTTTTATTGGAGTAATCTGATAAAGCAGCTCCTCCTCTGTGAAGTCAGTTAGTCACACAACCGCCACCGAGGGATATACCCACCAAGAGCCGAGTATAAACGTCTAAACTATACATGTTACAGTACCGGTTTGACTCACCACACTGAAGCGTCCTGAGATGATCTGTGTCGAGGTGGATTTTCTTCCTCCTGAGCTGCAGAACCGTCCGGGTCTGACTCGGGGTCCAATACAAAAGGACGTATCCTACACTCTGCAATTTTATTAGTGTGTTCAATGCCTTACGGTGAAGTTTTGGCAAACAGCAAACTCGCTCGGTCTGCTCCATCCAATATGGCGATTTTGTAAATACTGCCATGCTGCAAAAACTGCCCCCTGGCTCTACCCCCTCCGCCCCTCTGATAGAACTGACCAATCAGAGCACAAAGGGCTGTGACGTTGCGAGGTTACTGGAGGTCTTCTCAAAATGGAGCGTTTCAACAAGATCTTCAGAATGGCCTAAACTGAGGATATTGAGAACGCTATTGTGGGGCAATGAAGAAACTAAATGACTTGTACTGAGGGCAGAAATGCTTTACAGGCATCCTAGTCTGGCAAAGTGAAAAGGAGAAACAAGCATGATGTGTCCCCTTTAAACAAGCACATGGACTAACCCAGGGGCGAACCTACAGGAGGGCAGCACAGTGACCCTAAACACACCTCCAGGTTGCGTTTAGTCCTATTTGAGCAAAAAGGAGGTAGAACAAGGACTTCTTCAGGGGACCTGGCCTCTATTTTCAGCCCAACAGAGCTGGTTTGGGATGAGATGGATTGCAGAGTGAAGGAAAAGCAGCCAACAAGTGTTCAGCACCTCTAGAAACTCCCTAAAGACTGTTGGACAACCATTTCAGATGGCAACTGGACTGTAGATCATGTTTAGCTAACAGTGTCTTTGATCAGTCAGAATATATCGTTACCACAGGCCAGGCAGTGTTTGGGTCTGCAGGCTGGTACTGTGTCATGAAACACCCACTGGATAAATATTTGCTATAAACTGTTGTTGTTAAATGTAGAAGAGCTGTAACTCCCTGTTCAGTAACTCTGCAGCATCACTGCAGCTGCAGTGGAGGGTGGGGGGTGCTCAGACTGGCTGGTCTTCCTGCTGCTTTAAGTCCCACGAGTGGAAATACTACCAAACTAACACTAAATACTTTCCAAAAGACGAGCAGGAAAAGAAACTCAGGTAACGTCAGAGTCCACCATCAGGCCACATGCTGCTGGATCAAAACTGAAACATACCCCCTGAGCCTCTGACCGACACAGCAGCATCCCACACTCCTGGTGCCAAAAAATGACAGTTAACATGCACAATACTAAAAACAGCCATTTCAACATGAACATCAGAAGTCCCATGAGCCTTTGCTCTGACGTTTGTACAAAGTATCAGGTCCCCACACAGTAAACTTCATGTGGATGAAGGATATCATGTTTAATATGACCCCGCACACACCCATCAAACACACCGCTGTTCCTGTAACAGTCAGTGTGTAAGGTGTGTGTGTGTGTGTGTATGTGTGTGTGTAGGCGACCCCCTCCCCCCGTGTCTGCTCTGTGTCTTAATAAGGTAATGTTTGAATGTTTGAATGTCTGAAGATGGTTCAGTGTTTACAGCAGCAGAGAAGAACTGACTATTAGTGATGTTAACCAAGCATGGACACACACACACACACACACACACACACACACACACACACACACACACACACACACACACACACACACACACACACACACACACACACACACACACAGACTTGTGTGAGCCCCTCAGTGTTTCCTCATAAGGAGAGGAGTCTGGTCCTGAGTGCAGAGTAAAAATAAAACCGTTTTCACAGACTCTCCTGATTCAGTCATGTGATCCTTTTCAAACTGGTGCAGAGGTTCAGAGAGGTCCAGAGGTTCACAGCTTTAACGTTTTATCACTCATTTATCTCAGTGTGTGAGGTGAGGTGTGTTAAGGTGATCTTAGATGCACACTGTGTGAAATAAGGCAGAGGAAATCAGAGCCGAGCCACTAACAGTTTTTACCCAGTGTTTAGACCATCTCTTCATGTGGTCTCCACTGACTGCCCAACAGAAACACACGGATAAGACAATTCATTCAGAGGACACCTCCTGACCTTTGACCCCTGACCTCTCTTTATTTTATTCCTCACAGCGACTGTAAACCATCAAACCCTCCTTTAAAGAAACACTCCATGTTATAAACTCAGTGAGGAGGAGGAGGAGGAGGAGGAGGAAGAGCCTGTTCAGTGTCACAGGAAGTCCTCACTCTCTGTGTTTATACTGAGCGTGTGTGTGTGTGAGAGTGTGAGTGTGTGAGAGCTGTCATAGCAGGAAGGGCAGAGGTGAGTGAGTTCGCGTTTAAACAGAGCTCAGGTGTGTCTGTTCATTTTCCTCTTCATCATCACCATCACCATCATCAGTGTCTCATTCTTCTTTAGCAAATCATTCAAGCTCCTCCAGATCTGATGCTCCTCTAGCATAGACCCTGGTCTTCAGTTCTGCCCCCTTACAGGTTTCCACTGGGGTGTAGGTCAGGGTTTAGTGCAGGCCGGTCAGGATGGTTGACTTTTGTTTTCTGGGAGTAGGTCTTCTCCAGGAGCCATGTGTGTTTTTGCTCGTGGTCATGTTGGAAGACAAAGCCTGGAGGAGATTTCCCAGTGCTAGAAAGGGCCCTGAAGCAGCATGTGCTTAAATGTGTGTGTGTGTATGTGTGTGTGTGTGTGTGTGTGTTTCAGTCTTTAGGTTATCCACCTCCCTCTCCCTCCCTTTCTCTAAACACAAGCAGAGTTTCTATGTCTCCCCAAGGAGCTCTAGTTTGGTCTCATCTGTCCAAAGACCGCTTTGTGTACTTCCTGTCTGCAGAGTCCAGCTCCAGGTGGTTGTTAGCATCCGTCTGCTAGCTTGAAGGTCTCTCTATGCCCTTTCTGTAGAAGCGGACTGTTTCTGGGCCTGTATCCTCCACAGCCCTCCATTCCTGGGACTTTGGTGACAGTCTACCTTAAAGCTTTGACAATTCGTGGCTTGGCTAAGTCCTGAACTTGGTGGTTTGGTGGTTGTTCTGGGTTCCTTAGGGGTACATCTCTCTCTGTCACTCTCTTGTTTTCTTTCCAGAGCCCACTTTAAACTCTTTGGCTTGTGACCGTGTTCAGGATTCAGTGATCGCACTGCAAAAAACTGGAATCTTATCAAGTGTTTTTGTCTTTTTTAAATTAAAAATAGTCTTATTATACTCGATATGAGCCACTTTCAACTTATCAATCCAGGAAAATGTCTCGTTTCAAGTTATCAGAGTACAAAAATGAGGCTTGAATTGCTTGTAACCAGTAAAAAAAATCTGCCAATGGAACAAGAAAAAATTGCTTGAATTGCTTTTTACTGGCTACGAGCAATTCAGACCTCATTTTTGTCCTCAAATAACTTTAAACAAGACATTTTTCTGGATTGGTCATGTGGATTGGCTCATATTGAGTCTAAAAAGGGATTTTCTACTGAAAATAAGACAAAAACACTTGATAAGATTTCAGTTTTTGCTGTGCAGTTTCTCTTTGATCGGTTCTAGGGGGGTCGTTTCAACCTCATGCGCAGATAATCAGGAAAAGAAGACAGACGGATCAGTGATTGGTTTGAAAACAATTCTAGCTGACTATCCTGATGATGATGATGATGATGATGATGATGATGATGATGATGATGGTTTTGGACTGGTTCGATGCTTCTTGAATGTTCAGACCGTTCAGGTTTTATCTACAACATTCATTTAAATGACCCTGACAGCTCCGCCCCCTCCCCATGATCACTCCTTTTGATAAAAAGAGTTGAAACATACTTGCCTCTTCCTGCTCCTTCCTCTAACAAACCCACCCTCACCTCGCTGATAAAGCAGAGGTCTTTCACAGGGGGTATGCAGCCCCTAGGGGTCTGTGGAGGTACTGCAGGGGGGTCTGTGACATTTTTGGTTGGTTAGGCTATTTTTTTGTATTTTGACGTATTTCTTATTATATAATATTTTATTTCTTCCTCATGATGTTGGTTTTGAACACGTCAGTGGATGCACAGAGGCCAAAGATTTTATTTTTCAGTCAAAAATGAACACATTCAATTTTTTTTTTCTTACATTCTTGTCTGTCTATCCACCATACTCTTTATCTTATGAGCTCTTATGCACCAGAAGACCCTGTTTGTAGTTACCATTAAAACAGTGATACTATTATTATTATTATTGTTATTATTTTCATTTTATGTGGTTTGCTCCTTGTTTTTGTTTCCTATGTTTTTGAAGCTTATTTGTTGTTTATTTAGGTTTTCTTTTGTTTTGTCTTGTGTTGTTATTATTATTATAATTATTCCATACTTTTCCTGTTTTATGTTATATAACTTATCGTACAGATCTGTTCTTTTCTTTTCTTGTTATGGGAAAAAACTCTAATAAACAATGTTATTAAAAAAAAAAAATGAACACATTCAGCAACACAGCAGCTAACTGAACATGTTCACTCAGCTTTCACTTCTCAAGACAGAGGAAGACCCACCTCTACCGCTGCTCTGCTGATCACATGACCACATGTTTCAGACTGGCTCTGCCAGGTTGTCTGGAATAGAGTCATGCTGAATGCACACTAACAAAGACGTTCAAATGTAGTACTAGGCCTGGGTTCATATAACACATAATTCATATACACACATAAAGAGGACCCTGCTCTGTCTCTCCATCAGTTAGGGGGTCCTTGGTCTGGAAAATGAACGCTGTGATTTAAATAAGTCGGATAAGAGCAAAGCTCAATGACAGAAACCAGGTCTGAGGACCAGTTCTGTCATCTGTGTTTGGATTTCAGAGTCTGTCCCTGGTCCCATCTGTTCACGTGGAGGGTGGATACATGCATGCTCAGTCCTGATCCAGTCAGGCGTCAGAGGAAGACACAGACAACGGCAGAGTGATTTTTGTTTTTTTTATTCTCAGCTGTTGAAATAATCTGATTCTTTATAAACATATAAACAGGATGGATTACTTCATCCATCAGCTCTGCACACAAACACATCAGGCTCAGTTTGTTCAAACTGAACTCCACATTCACGGTTTCTAAGAATCCGTTTCTGAAGACCTGAGATCAGATTAAACTCCATAATCTGCAGACAGAAACAAACACTCAGAGGAAATAATCCCGCTCAGAACACAGATCCTTTCAATGGTTTGGTGTTCAGACACCTGAGAACAGAACTTAAACAGGTTTATTAAAGGCTTCACACTGAGAGTACGTCTGTACACCATCAATAATCTATCAGATTATCACCTGCTCTGTTTAATCTCCAACGAAGGCAAAGGAAATCCTGAACAAAATGAACAAAATGAACCAAGGAGGGGATTAACTTAATGTACGAGAAAAAAAAAACAGTTTATACAAGAAAGAGGAAGAGGAGGAGGAGGAAGAAGCAGAGAAGGAGGAGGAAGACAGAGGCCTGACAGAGGGATTGGTGTTTTTAATCGAAAAAACAGAAAAAGGTGATGATGTCAGATATTAGCTCCTCCCCTTTTTCCTCACTGTATCGTCTAATTTTGAAGGACACTTTAATGGTTTCATCTGGACCAGGACTAAACCAGAGATAGGTCTTTATCTGGACCAGAACTACATGTGAGACAGGTCTTTATCTGGACCAGGACTACATCAGAGACAGATCTAGATCAGACTGTGAGTCTGTGGGTCTGCTTTAAGGTTCTCCTGGTGATTCGCAAAGAAGTCTAAGTCAGTGTGGAGACGTGGTGTACTGATAAAGGTGTGCAGGTGTATGGGTGGGTGTACAGGTGTTATGAGAGGTGTGCTGTCAGGCGTGTTGGTTTCTAAATGTAGTCGTCGTCCACAGGCTCTCCAGGTGTGTCACAGTGATGGAGGAAGACCACGACCACCCTCTGGAAGACTCCACTCTTACTCTGTCGACGCTCCGAGATCTCCTCCCCAATCGTCTCCATACAGATATCAGCTGACAGCTGACCTTTACGCCGTGGAGCGTAGATGGTGGCTGGAGAGGGACACACAGAGAACAGGTCAGAGTCTGGCCAATGGTTGACACACACACACACACACCTCAGTGTGATGGGTGTGAGGCGTGGATGTTGAACAGACTGATAAACGTATCCACACATGAACCAAACTCACTGCTCTCATCGTCCTCAAAGTCGTAGCGGGCGTAGCTGTTGGGCTCAGCAGCTCTCAGAGTTCTCAACCAGGGGAAGTCTGTGATCATGCTGTAGGGGGCGCCGTCTACCACTCCTGAACCACAACACAGAACACACACACACACATTAAACACAGAAGCATACACACACTGTCCACTTTATCAGGTCCACCCTGCTAGTACTGGATTGGACCTCCTTTTGCCTTTAGAGCTGTCTAAATTCTTGGTGTCATAGATTCAACAAGCTGCTGAAACCTTCTTCAGAGAGTTTGCTTCATACAGCAGCTGGAGATTTGTGAGCTGAACATCCATGATGAGAATCTCATGTTCCTCCACATCCCAAAGGTGCTCTATTGGATTGAGATCTGGGGACTGTGGAGGACATTTGAGTACAGGGAACTCATTGTCATGTTGAAGAAACCAGTCTGAGATGATTCCAGCTTTATGACATGGAGCGTTATCCTGCTGGAAGTAGCCATCAGAAGATGGGTACACTGTGCTCATAAAGGGATGGACATGGTCAGCAACAATACTCAGGTAGGCTGTGGACTTTAAACCATGCTCAGTTGGTACTAAGGGGCCCAAAGTGAGCCAAGAAAATATCCCCCACACCATTACACCAGCAGCAGCCTGAACCATTGATACAAGGCAGGATGGATCCATGCTTTCATGTTGTTGAGGCCAAATTCTGACCCTACCATCTGAATGTGGAGCAGAAATCCAGACTCATCAGACCAGGCAACGTTTTTCCAATCTTCTATTGTCCAGTTTTGGTGTTGCTGTGTGAATTGTAGCCTCAGTTTCCTGTTCTTAGCTGACAGGAGGGTCACCCGGTGTGGTCTTCTGCTGCTGTAGCCCATCTGCCTCAAGATTGGACGTGTTGTGTGTTCAGAGATGCTCTTCTGCAGACCTTGGTTGTAACCAGTGGTTATTTGAGTTACTGTTGTCTTTCTATCAGCTCCAACCAGTCTGTCCATTCTCCTCTAACCTCTGGCATCAACAAGGCACTTTGATCCACAGAACTGTCGCTCACTGGATATTTCCTCTTTTTGGACCATTCTCTGTAAACCCTAGAGATGTTTGTTGGTTAAAATCCCAGTAGATCAGCAGTTTGTCACATAGCTTCAGAGTCTCTCCAATCACCTTTGTTCTCCATTCTATTTGTGCTAATGAGCAGCTGAGCAGGTGAAGCTAAAGTGGCCGGTGAGTGTGGATTACTCATACATTACACACAAAACAGAGTTATTATGTATCAAATGATGTATTATAAGAGCAAGTATGCAGCATTTGTATGGGTGTGTGTGTGTGTTGTTACCCTCCAGTGTGTAGATGTCCCTGCCCCAGGGGTATCTTGGAAATTTCTTAACATCCTCCTCTGTCCTGGTGGCTTCTGGGAAAAACTCGTACTTTATTAACTCTCTGTGAACACACACAGACACAAACACACACACACTAGTGTTATTAATGAGAGAGCGGGGAACAGGTCATTTAAGGCTGCTTGTCAGTGATATACATTTTGTGTGTGTGTGTGTGTGTGTGTGTGTCTCACTGGCTGATGTTGGCGATTGTGTCCATCCAGCTGCGGATCCGGACCTTGTTCCTGATGTTTGGGGGGTTGCTGAACTCGTGGACTAATGCAATGTGGTAAGGGTATGGACCCTGAAACAGCAGCCGCTCCAGAGACACAGAGTCCACCTGGAGACAGAGACACAGTCCACATGGTCAGGACGTGGACAGGGACCAGAACATGAGCAGAGACACGGGGAGAAAACAGACACAGGTGTTGTCAGGACCATAGGTGACTCACCTGGTGCATGGGGCGCATGTAGATGATTCGGTTCCTCTCAGGGGGCATCCTGAGGATCTGATCCAGGACCTGCTCCATGTCAAGCTTCTTACACTGAGCAAAGTCAAACCTGTTGACGATGGGAGCGCTGTCCACTCTCAGCTGCTTCAACACACGACACCTGGTGGCTACACACACACACACACACTCTCTGTTATTAAAGTTAACTTGTGAGGTTTTTGACAAAGATATTAAAATGTTGGTCACATCTCCTAAGTCACATCTCCTCTATTCAGGTACGGACAGAAGAGACTTTATGATGCCAGCAAGACAGGCTGGAGGGCAGATAGCGCCCCCTGCTGCTTTAGAAAGCTCTAAATATTCAGCTCATCTTTTTAACAAGCTCTGAGGTGCACAAGCACACACACACACACTGATGATGAAGTAAGCCTGTAAATAAGGTGTGCTTACCGTGGATAAACATCATCTTAGGACAGTCTCTAAGCACCAGGTCAGTGATCCCACAGTTGGTCAGGGTGATGCCAACCAGGTTCTTACTCTTCAGAGACAGAACCTGCACCGAAACAACAACCAGATAAACTTCAACATTCTACACACAGATATGGAAAGTGGGGAATCAGGTGGCCAGGAGTACCTGTACGTGGTCATCTTCAGTCACAGGGTCTGATGTGCTTGTTGATTTGTCAGACATTCGTTTCCTCCTCACTAACACACGAGGCCGGGACCTGCACAGATCTACCCCACAGAGAAAAACGCTTTTTAAAGACCTGCAGCGGTACATTTCAGCAGTTAAAGCTTGACACCAGTTACAATACCTGTGTTTAATTACAGGTTACAGTTAGCATACCTGTTTAAAAACAGGTCACACATAAAAACTAACCCTTAAATGCTTGTCCTAAAATACTAACAGGTGACTACCAACGCTCAAATGCTAACAACAGAATGCTTACTCTTAAATGCTAGCCCTTAAATGCTAAAATCAGAATGCTAACCTGTGACTGCTAACCCTCCTATGCTAATAACAGAATGCTAACTCTTAAATGCTAATAACAGAATGCTAACTCTTAAAGGCTAGCCCCTAAATGCTAATATCAGAATGCTAACCTGTGACTGTTAACCCTCATATGCTAATAACAGAATGCTAACTCTTAAAGGCTAGCCCTCAAATGCTAACAGGTGACTGCTAACCCTCAAATGATAACAACAAAATGCTAACTCTTAAATGCTAGCCCTTAAATCCTTATATCAGAATGCTAACCTGTCACTGCTAACCCTCATATGCTAATAACAGAATGCTAACTCTTAAAGGCTAGCCCTCAAATGCTAACAGGTGACTGCTCACAGGTCTCCTGTGAGTCAAACAGACTCTGATCCAGTTCTAGACCCACCTGTCTCAGGTACCAGACTCACAGAGGACATCCTGCTGCAGGATCGTGTCAAAGGTCGTCTAGGGGTAAAGTCCGGATCTCTCTGAGGACCTGATCCCTGCTGTAGACCAGATCCAGTGGGTGCTCTTCTGAGAGTCCCTCTGGGTTCAGGACTGTCTACAGCTGCAGGACCTGGTCTCTGCCCCCCCTCAGCTGCAGAGTAGCCCTCTGAGCCCCCTGTAGTCCTTGTAACTGTGGACCTGGTCCCTATAGGTCTGTCTGTGGTCCCTCTGTGGGCTGTACCAGCCACCATTCTCCCAAAACCCCCAACCTGCCTGCAAGATGCTGCAACAGGTCCAGTCCTGCCCACAGACCCAGGTACTGGTCTAAGCCCAGTTCTTGCTGCAGTCCCAACACTTCCAGAACCTCGTGACGTCCCAGGGTCCACCCCAGGTCTTGAGGAGGAGTCTGCAGGTTCAGTACTGACCCCCTTTGAGCTTGTCCTCCTGCCTGTCTCAGCTGCAGCCTTCATGTCCGCTTTGATCTGCTCGCTGCTCACCTGACAGCTCTTCTCACAGCTGCCCTCACACACCTGGGCCTTCATCTGGTCTGCCCCCCCTGATGTGCAGCTCCCAGAGGGTCCAGAGCTCACTGAAGCGCCAGAGAACCCTGCAGGTTCAGAGCCCCCTGTAAGTCTAGAGTCTGCTGCAGGTACAGAGTTCCTGGCAGGACCAGAGTACGCTGCAGGTTCAGAGCCCTCAGTAGGTCCAGAGCCCCCTGCAGATCTGGAGCTCCCCGCTGGCTCTGAGCCTCCTGCAGGTCCAGAGCCCCCTAGAGGTCTGGAGCCACCTGCAGGTCCAGAACTCCCTGCAAGCTCAGAGCCCCCAGTAGGTCTGGAACTCCCTGCAGGTCTGGAGCCCCCTGCTGATGTTGAGATGGTGCTGTTTCGCCTCAGAGGAGTTTTTCCTTTACCTGAAAGAAACAAAAAAACAGCTGTGTTTCTCTAAGCTCACATTCTGGACTCAGCTGAGAGGAGGTGGAGGAGGAGGAGTAAGTGGAGGGGGAGGATGAGATGGTGGAGGAAGTGGAGGAGGAGGAGAAGGAGCAGAAGGAGGGTAATCAGTAAATAACTCCTGATCATCATCTTGTAACCGTAAAGAAAAGTTTCATCTCTGAAGTCTAAACACCGTAACTTGGTCTGCAGATCATCTCTAACCTGCTGTGCTGGAGCTGGTCTGCTGCAGGCAGGTAGCTGGAATGAGCCGTGACACCAGTCCCTCCTCTTCCTCGCTGTCTGAGTCTGACACAGCCAGAATGCGCTGTCTTGAGACTGTGTCCTGAGGTGGTCTGCTCTGCTGGACCAAGCCACTTGGGCCTGTGAGGGAGGGATCGCGAAAAGAAGAAACTGTCAGGGTGATGAGAAGTCAGCATGTGGTGTTGGTTGGACTGGGTGACTCTGGGTCTGGATCAGATACAGGACCTTCCCAGATTTAGAGAGCACACACTTGATGATAACAATAGACAGATCACACTGATCTCTCTCTCTTCTGATCTCACAGTGTGTGATGTTCGCTCCGGAGCAAACCACATATTAACTGATTTTTCAGCAGAGTATCTGCTTTTTCAACTCAATATTCCAAATCTCTAAAACTTGACTTCAGTGTAAACAAACACGGCAGACGAACAGTAGAAGCAAAAATAAATAAAAATCATAATGGAAAGTCGTGGGATTGTGTATCTTTGTCTGTCTCCTGTTTTTTGGCAGGCAGTGACTGACACAAAGATAGTTACACTACATTACTGTATGCTCATTTTGCGCACAATGTCAACATTTCATTCTTTTAAAGACAGATAACATTACCTGTCACTGTGACATAGGGTTAAACAGAGCTCCACATCCAGGTGTGCTCCCCTTCACAAAGGAGTCCTGACACCATGAGTTACAGCAAAATGACCAAAGAGCAGATGAAGCAGGGCTTCACACAAACCAGGCCCCTCAGCCATCATCTGAGGGTGTGTATTTGTGTGTGTGTGTGTGTATGTGTGTGTCCATACCTGCTTTCTCCTCATCAGGTGCTCTCAGAGTCTCAGAGGAGTGACTTGGACCTGCAGACTCATCAGCTGTCTCCTCTCTCTCTGCCTGGTCTGCTCCTCTCTGCAGCTCTGCCTCCATGTGCTCCTCCTCCAACATGACCTCTTCCTCCTCCTCTTCCTCATCTTCATCCACCCCATTCACCTCCACTGGAACACACACAAACACACACAAACACACACTCTCTCTGTGCCTCTTTATCCCGTGAGCCATGTCTGACTTTAGCCTCAGAGCTGTGTGTGTTCTCCTGCCTGCTGGGTGCAGATCACTCACCGTGCTGCTGCTGCTGCTGCTGCTGCTGCTGTCTCTGCCTGTTGTTATTAATGTTGTTGTTGTTCAGGTTGTTGTTAGCGTTGTTGTTGTTGTTGTTTACTGGTGGAGCAGCAGGAGGGAGGTTGGCCTCATTGTGGTGATGGTTGTTGTTGTTGTCGTTGTCGTTGGAGTTTTGGTTGCTGACCAAAGCCGATGACACACCGATACCTGTACCTGCACTCAGACCCACCCTGGCACAACCCTAAAACACACACATGCACACACATTTTTTTTCAAAGAAGGGGTATTGTGCTTTTTTAGTCTTTATTCTGTTCCTCTGGTGCTCCTGTAGTATCTTTACACGGTTTAAATCTGAAATAAACCTCCATTTTTCTCTCCTTGCTGTGTTAGAAAACCTTTATTTCAACCTCTGTCTGAAACTCTTTGTTTTGGCTGCTGTCTCTTTAATGCTCCATAAATCCCCTCCCCTCTGATTGGCCAGCCTTCTGGAGGCCTGTTTGGGATCAGAGATATGGGCAGACCTTGGTGTTTGCGGCCTGCTCCTCCAAAATGCCATGAACCATTTAGGAGATCCTTATGTGATGACCTCATCATTTCAACAAATCCCTTCTCGTACTTATGGTATAAACATTCAGCATTGTTTCTTAATATCTATGTTTAAAATATGAGAAAGCAGAAAACCCCTTCCTTAAAGTGAGATGGCTGTGACTGCAGAGCAATGTGTGTGTGTGTGTAGGGATGGGTCCCTTTTACGAGACGGTACTGATACCCAGTACCTGGCAACTGCTACTGGTACTCAACGGTACCAATTTTAGGTGCTTTTTTGGGGTTTATGTGGTTAAAAAATACAGATTTGTTTAATAATAAAGTTTTTTCAATTGAGCATTTAATTCTTCAATATATAACCTTGCAATGCTGTGTGCCTACCTCTTCCACTCCTTCACAGTCACAAGGATGCATTTAGGTACTTAATCACGGTACCTTTTGACTTTACATGAATTGGTGCTCGGTAATTTTTAACAGAATTCGGTCAGCACCTATAAAAGTACCTAATTTGGTATCCATCCGTGTGTGTGTGTGTGTGTGTGTGTGTGTGTGTGTGTGTGTGTGTGTGTGTGTGTGTGTGTGTGTGTGTACCTTGGGTGGCTCTCTGAACATCTGATCCAGACAGATGAACTCCAGACTGGGCAGTGACTCTATGAACTGGGAGAAGGACTCCAGCTTGATGGCGTGACAGCGAACCAGAGTGAGGTCGACCAGACGGCTCCACCTGGACTGATCTGAGGACACAACATGAACAGAGCACCTGAAGCTGCTGCTGGGGTCTGTTTCAGGAGAGGATGTGGAACAGGCTCTGAGTCTCACTCTGATAGGAAGGCTTCAGTTGATTTAAGTCAGTTCAATCCACTCTGAGATCAGAGTGTTCATCGTGCACCATGCATGCATGGCTATAGAAAAGTACTATTTGCATGAAATTTGTATTACACGGGGACCTCCAGTAATTACCCACTGATGTCAGTTGTTGGTGTGGTGCATTCACACAGGATAAGCAAAGCCTGAAATTAACTTGGCGTTTTTTCTGTTACTGACTGAAAACGCACAGACTCACCCAAGGTTAAAATAGTTTTAGGTTTGTCATTATAGTTTAGTTGAAGTTAGTTTTGACATTTTTTTTCCATTATAGTTTAGTTTAAGTTAGTTTTGACATTTTTTTTCCATTACAGTTTAGTTCTAATTAGTTTTAGAGCAGGCATTCTAGTTTTTATGTACTTTTAATTTTTGCAACAAGGCTTAGTTTTAGTTTAGTTTTTCGTACCTTATTTACCAGGTGCAGGATTCAAAAAGGTCAGAGTAAATATTTTGTCATACTGTTTATTTTCCACTTCAACATAGTGCTCACTGCTCAGTCAATGCTGAAACCGAAATGTTGGCTGCTGCCTTAAACACAAGAAAATAATATAAACTTATTATAAAAAAAAAAACATAAATTATATACAATAATGTTAAGGTAAATTCCATAAAAATACTATAAACATAAATTATATAAAACAACATAATATGAGCTTCAATAATTAGAAACTTGGACTCTGTAACAATAAAGTCAGACTCACATGAAATTAAACTATTACAGATGCTCTGATTCATTGCTCCTCTACGTTTTGTCGCAGCACAGCGCACAGCCAGTCATTGCAGTAAACAAGCATGTCCCAATACGTCACAATGATGGTGCCGTATGGCACTGACAACTGCCGAAAACTGTCGTAAAATTGGTTGGGAAAATGTGTCGGATTAATTTAAATCCTAAAGGCTGTTAATATTGTCAAAAACGAGAACTAAGGGAATATTGTCTATCATTTTATCATTGTTAGTTTCAGTTAGTTTTGTGAACACAAGATACAGTTTTAGTTTACTTGTCGTTTTTGTTTTCTTTTTCTAGTTTTTATTAGTTTGAGTTAACTGCAATGTATTTTAAAATTCAGTTTTCCTTTTTAGTTTTGTTTTAGTTAACTATTATAACCTTGGGTCTGTGTCAGTTGTACAGTCTGATAAAAGAAGAACACGTCCACATCCGGCTTCAGTCAAACGATGTGCAATAAAAACTTCTGGACTTCTGAATAAATTTAATCATCTTAAACTTAAAAGCTACTACACAAAAGATCAGTTCTTAATGACCCAGATGCGCACAGAGACTCCACATCATATTTTAGACTTCATGTTTTTAGACCTCATAGTTTATGAAGCTGTCTAAATATTTGACTGTGGTGTGTTTTATTTGTTATTATGATAGTGTCAGCCTAAAAACCTGGATGTGGCTCAAAACCAGGGACGTGCTTTTATTCAACTGTTATTTATAGCCTATTTCCCCATGATACAGGGGTATATAGAAAGTGTTAATCTTTTTTATTTCTATCCAACGTGCTGATAAAACCTTCATTTAGAACGCCAAAGGCTGATTTAATCATTTATTGAGCAGAAAATGATCATGCAAGTTGTAGAGACCCCCCGAAAAAATGGTTACCATGCAAAATTACACAGATGTCTATTTGGAATGGATAGAATTGTCAGAGGAGGATATGTATGTCTAGAAATATGGTCGTGATTTGGCCCTGGACTTTTACTTTACAAATTACGGACATGGTAGATTCACACAGTATTAAAAATGCAGACATCCTTTGCAAATGTCACAAATTATCGTAGGTCCCCATGTGAGACTAATCCTGTGTGAGCAGGGTTAAAGTCAGCATGAATGCAGCCCTGATACTATAATTCTTCAAGGCAACAGCTGACACAAACGTGTGCCTCCTTCACACCCCCTCTCAGTCATAAATCCAAACACAAAGCGTGGTCAAACTGTCAGAGAGGAAAACAGCTCTGCTGCAGCAACAAAGAGAGAAACAGCGAGGGAAAAACTCAAACTGTGGAGCGTGGAGGAAAATAGAAATGCTTCGAAAGGAAATGATCAAACTTCCACCTGAGGTCAAAAAATCCTCACCCCAAGAAAACACAGCCCCTCCTCACTTTCTGTCTTCACATCAAAACCTACATTGTCCAGGTGACAGGTAACACACCTGCCCCTGAGAGCAGGATCGTGACCTGTGGTGCAGTGTGTGTGTTACCTGTGATCCAGTGGTGGGGGTTGTGCAGGTGAGGGCAGTTGTAGATGAGCAGGTATTTGATATTGGTGAACACCTCGTTGACCACCTTGATGCCGATGTCTGTGATGATCCCTGGGTTCTCGATGACGTCAGCCAGACCGTACTTCACGAGCTCAGAGTGACTCATCTTACCTGAGGAACAGGAAACATCAGCACAGGTGAGTCTCCACCATCAAATATGTTGTGGTGTGATGACAGTATTATTTAGCATCCTTGTTTCTCACATTGAAAAAAACAGTCACAAACTGCTGTCTGTGCTGCAGGAAAGTTTTTCTGCCTAAGAAAAGTTGAGGTGAAAGAATAAAAATGAAACAGAAGGATGATGATGTTTTAAAGGATTCTAATCTCATTACGTGGCAAGTATGAGGCAGTTTGTAGCCTGTTTGTTTGAGCTAGAGTAACTTCCTGTTGTATGACAAGACGCTAACATGTGGTTGACAAGATAAAACACGTTTTTCTTCATGTGTCTTCCAGCACAGAAAGATTGGGGTCACTTGGAGTGCCAGTTTGAGTGTGAATAGGTGAAACTATCAGTTGATTTATCTCTTTGACCTGTGCTTTTCAAACTGCGAGTTGGCACTGTCAATCTTGTTCTTTTAGAGACTACAAAAATACCATCACAACGCTCTGCGTTCAGGCCCTGAAACTCATGGGGAATAATAATGCAAAGTAATATGTAAAAACTTAATACACTATAAAACACTTGAAATAAGAAGGAAAAAAATCTTTTGTATGTATATAATGTACTGACCCAAACATGTGACAACCCAAGTTATAAGACAGCCCCCCTCGTTTCAAGACGAATCTTCAGTAAAAGACTCTGATAACCATAATGCACTTTGTTTAAAGAAACGATTTATAGTAAAATTCAGGAAAAATCATTGAATAATATTCAGTCACTGCTTTTATTTTTGGCTTTAAAGGTCCCATATTGTGCAAAAATCACTTTATTAAGTCTTTTAGTGAAATTTGTGGGTCTTTGGCTTTCCTCCCAGCCCACAAAATGTGACATTTAATGACAAAACCTGTACTTAGTAGTGCTGGTGAATGTAAAATCCTGACCTAAAACAAGCTGTTTGGATTTTGGGGATTTGCAGACGTCAGCAATTCCCTTTTTTGACCAATCAGGAGCAAGTCTGACCAGACTGATCCACCGGAGCAGATACCTCCAAACCCCCTCCCCACTGCTGGAGAGAAATCTCTCACTAAGTGGCTAGAGTTCATTTATGAGGGAAATGTGCCAGCTACACTCAGTAAAACCATGCATATGTGTGCTAGTCACTTCATGGCCGACTGCTTTTCCAACTTAGGACAGTACAACAGAGGGCTAGCGAATAGACTGGTCTTGAATCCAGGCACATTACCAACCATCCACCAACAAACCAGGCTCAGACCCTGGAAATGAGAGTATTTTAAATGCTGTGTGCTGTGGAGCAGATGTAAGAGCTTTTCCTTAATGTCCCTAAAGTCTCTGTGTTAGCTTCAGGATGCTAACTTTAGCTGCAGTTAGCCTGTTGTTTTAGCCTGTAATGTTACAAGAAACTTCTCTGTTACAGTTCCCATTTTTCAGACGCTGTTTATGGGTATGCGATCTTCAGACATTACACTCAGTAACACCATTTTTATGTCTGCCTGACAATTGTTTAATGTCTCTGCTGCACTGACCATCATTGTCTTAACATAAGCATCATCACTCTGCCTCAGTTTTCTGTGAACGCGCCCAAATTTTGGTCCACTTTGCTCTGGAGAATCACTGCACCTCTTCATTTCTCATCTCCTGTCACTGCGTCTGCTGTGACTGATGGATGACCACAGCTACTGTGAGGTCACTGGCTGAATAAAAAGCTGGCGCTCTCTGCTGTTGCGGTTCCGTAGCGACCCTAGACAACTATCAGCGTGTGTCAATGGTTAGACCCCCATTACAAACCTAACTCCCCCTTTTCACATTATTTTAAACAAAAATAACCTTGTCTTATATTTGGGTCAACAAGGTATATTTTGATAATAATAATAATAATAACAATCATCATCATCATCATCATAAAGACACCTGGCTGTCCAATAAAGGCTTTCACTCGTAGTAACAGAAATATGAAGCAGCGTAAAGACAGGAAGCTTAAAGCTTTCACTGCACACACACCAGAGAAAGACACACTGACAGAAAACTGGAATAAACACTACAAAGAGAATTCAAAATAACAGTTTGTATTCACAGTGTGAAATAAAAATGTGCAACAACAAATGTCAAATATCATGATTTGTAATAAAGTGAAAGAGTGGCCTCATGGTGTAAGGATTATGAGCAGTGATAATAAACTCACACTGCAGCAGGAACTCGTCCACATAGCCCAGATGAAGCGTCTCAAACTGAGGAAACTCAAGTTCTGCCATTTTCAGAGCGGAGAAGACCCCGTCTTTGGTGAGTGAGGGCTGGATCCTCAGCTCATGGAGTCTGACACAGAGAGACACACAGAGAGAGGTAGCATGTTAAAACCACACAATAATCATGTGAAATCATAGAAACAGATTCAGGGATCAGAGCTGCTGCTTTTAAGAGGATGAAAATCTGGAACTTGATCAAAGTTGAACCTGCGAGCAGCTGTGATGATCAGGTAACCCAGGTCCACCTCCAGAGCGTTTTTACAGGCTCCAAACACAATGGTGTGCAGGTTCCTGAATCCTCCTTCACACACACACACACACACACACACACACACACACATGTACACTTATCATACTGTGTGTTATAGTTAATCACTGTTTTTAACCAGTGTGTTCTGATGGACGTCCAACACCATCAGCTCACCTGATCTCCAGCTGTCCTCCACCACATGCTGGATCAGACCCCCCAGAAAGGGGACCCGGACCAGCTCAAGCTGCTCCAGGTTGCGTGCTGATGCGAGCCCGGTGACCAGTGGTACGTACTTCAGAGAGTTGGACGGCCCCGCACAGTTCCTCATGACAAACGACCTCAGACTCACACACAGGAAGTCCTTAAAGGGCTGAGGTTTCGTCAAACGCACCCACTTCAGGTACAGGTGACGCAGCATGGACACACACGGGATCTCTGGAACATTCACACCTACAACACACACATACACATACACAGTCAGAGTCATTCATCGATTAATGGGGATGAAAACATGTCTATGCACTGTAATCTGCTCACTGTACTTCATCCTCTGTACATGTATGATGATGACTATTAGAGATATAATTTCTTTTTAATCTACACCTGTTCAGAGTCTTACCCACGAGGTGCAGCGTCTGGATCTTTGCTGTGATGGGGATGGTCAGTTTGTTCTCAGCAGGAATCGGGAACGCTCCGTTGCGGTTCCTGAACTTCCCCAGGGTGTGGACCTGAGGCATGTAGTTCCAGATGGCCTCCACCAGCTCCAGGTGAGACGTCTCCACACCCTGAAACCAGGTAAGCTCACAGCTTCAAACAGGGCAATATTGACACCCCTACAAATGTCTGATTTCCAAGCTTTTAAAAGACCTGAACTACTTGTGAAGAGTAAAAAGATTTGGAAATGGGATAAGAAACAGTTACTGGTTTAGTTTTCTGAGAAAAAAAGATTGATATTAATAAAAGAAACTAAAACAAAAATGTAAATCTTTAATTCAATCCGCGCATAGATCGTCATTTGGAGTTTGTGTACACAAGTTTCATGTCAGTGGAGAGCGTGGTTCAGCGAGGGAAATCTGTCTGTGGAGGAGAATTATTAGATCATATAAAGGCAAAACATTTTCAGACTGAAAAACTGAGGTTCATGGAGCAATATTTAGAGTTATATTAGATATTGCACCAAGAATTTTTTTAACATCTCATTCTTCTTCTACCAATCCCTGTAAAATACATCACTTATTAAAGAGCAGCGAGAGCTGTCAGTTGACTTCTCCATATAACAAATGAGTGTTTCCTTTATCCATTTACTTTATAAATTAGAGGGATCTTTATCAGAGATTAAAACACTCATGTCTACAGTTAAGTCTCTACAGTTAACATCTAGAGGACGCTGGATCAAACTTTTAGCATGGATTTCTTTGAGAAAGAAGTATTACAGAATTTATCATGAAGATTAATGATCCACTCCTGAAAATATTGTTATCTTAATCTGAACAGTGAGTGACAAAGTGACTGCTTAATAATAAAAGATGTTTATTTACATAAGATCAAAACCAATTGGCTCTTCTTGGGGTACGAATCATAAACTCCAGTCTACCTGTGCCGTGCGTACTTGTACACAAACGACACACTTCTTGATCGGGCACCGAAACAACCACAAATGAAGTTAATTTGAGGCAGTTTGTAGGGTAATCAGTTTGTGGCCCATCATATTGAAAATGTTTCATCAAACTCTCAATTTTGGAGAGAATTCTCCTGGAAACTTCAGATCAGATACTTTATAACTCCTATTGTTCAATCAAAATTCAACAATAATATCACACCAGGATGCTGGCGCAACTGTGGAGAAAGTAAGGCCAACCACACTCATATCCTATACTCATGTCCAATTCTGGAAGAATATTGGTCCGCAGTTAAAGAGGAAATGGGAAAGATATTTAAATACGACCTTTCCTTAGGCCTCCAAAACTTACTCTTGGGAACCCCCTCCAAAGGTCCTCTCACTCAAATCTGACAAATACCTGTACAGAATCTTAAGAATAACAGCAATCAAACAGATAACGAAAAACTGGTTAAAACCAAACCCACCACAAATAAGCAAATGGATTGAATCAATAAAAGAAATATATCACATGGAAAGAATTACACATAGTATAAGAAGTCTCAGTGATGTTTTCGAGTTGTGATGGAAGAAGATAAACAAACTAATGCAATTATGATAATACTTGAAAAACATGGGTTGAAATAGAGGCTAAAAAATATCTAGAAATATTAAAAAGAA
Organism: Halichoeres trimaculatus; assembly: GCF_033239565.1. Classification (NCBI taxonomy): domain Eukaryota; kingdom Metazoa; phylum Chordata; class Actinopteri; order Labriformes; family Labridae; genus Halichoeres; species Halichoeres trimaculatus. The sequence continues at coordinate 4,530,476 of NW_027437185.1, forward strand.
GATGCATATTTCCAGTACCGCTCTGTTTGTTTTATCTTTTGTTATTTTGTTTCTGATTTTTTTTTCTTTGTCCAGTGTTTTGTTTGTTTGTTTGTTTGTCTGTTTAGTTTTGTTTTTGCTGAGGATTTACCTTCATTATGAAGTTGAACTGGTGTATAACTTGTACAAAAATCTTTCTTGTTTGATGAACTCTCGTTTGTGTATGTACCCCTATACTTGTATTTTAAGGGAAAGTATAATTGTACTCTTCTGCTGTGATGCCAAGGTTATTTAGATCAACATAATTTAGGTTTATTCTGTGTACACTCTTAAAAATGCAAAATAAAAAGTATTTTAAAAAAAAGACAATGTTTCATCATCTGTACTGGGCATGTTGGCCTGTCCCTCTGTCATCTCATCCCTGTAACTGATGCAGACCTGGTAAGAGCTCCACTCCCTCCTCAGTTTGGAGTCCAACTGCCGCTTCTTTCAGAGCTGACTTACAACACTTAACAGCGATCTTTCTATGTTTCTGGACCTGAACTGAAATATTACATAATGCTGTATCTTCCAATTTTTATTTACTTATGCAGGGTTCCTACAGCTCAAGGCAAGTTAAATTTAAGACTTTTTAAGGCTTTTTTAATGATGGGAATCAAATTTAAAAACAAGTCGACAATGAACCACAATTGAAACAAACAAAACTAACAAACAAAAACAACACATGAATTACTTGGGTTAGAGGCAATTTTAACCTAATGTTTATTTTACATAAAACATCACTTTTTACCTTTTTTTAACCCCATTTTTACAACTTTATGCCTATTTTGCCCCCATTCATCTTTTTTGGCCACTGTCACAACCATTTTTGGAATTTTTTGCATGGTTTTTGAAATTTAATTTCAAATTTAATTCTCAATTTTGCTGCCATAATCAATCTTCCAAAGCCACTTTTGGATTTTTTGCCAATTTTTCCTCATTTTTTTCTCTCTCCAGGTCCTAGGTAGAACAAAGACATGCGTCTGCTTTAAAGATCCTGGTGCAACCACATCACCATTATGTTAGTTTCACTATTGTGATTACTAAATGTTGCCAGTAAATGAGGAAATTATTTAGAAAAATAGATAAATTTTACTTGATATATTTTTTTTTACTTCAAACTAACATAAATCTTACCAATGTGTTCAAATTTTTAAGACTTCTGAAAATTGGATATAAGACTTTTTAATGCCAATTCAGGCCTTATTTTTAGAATTATGAATTCAATGCTTTTGAAGACTTTTCAAGGATCCGCGGGAACCCTGTTATGTAACCTTTATTCAACCAGGTAGGTCCAATTGAGATTAAAAAACTCTTTTTTTAAAGGGGACCAGGCCAAGACAGGCAGCAGCAAAAACACAAAGTTACAGCCAAAGAATATAAAAAGAGACAAAGCACAGCCATCTGTAATCAACTGTCCAAACACCTGAGCTTAAATTGTGACATCCTGTTTCTACACCAAACTTTGCCGATTCCCATAAAAGATTGATTAATGAGGACCAGTAAGTCTAATAAGACCAGTTTTGGTAAAAAAGAGACAAACACTTGCTCAGTGTTAGTTTTTGTAGCGTAGGACAGCTGAAGAAAGACAGGAAATATGGGAGCAGGGGTGGGGGAAGAGATGCAGCAAAGTGGCGTGGCTGGAACTCAGATCAGTGTGTGCAGAGACGAGGAGCTTCTGCACACAGGCTTAGACTCTGCGTTGTAGGCTAATATAGAGGTGTGTTCCCTCACCAGCAGCTTGGGGCACGCCTGCAGAGCCTCCAGGACTCCTGGGATGCTGAAGGCCTCGTATCCTCGGACTCGTCTCCTCTCCAGGTACCGAGGGTGGAGGCCGTACAGCTGCTCCAGATCAGGCATCTTCTTCAGCAGAAGCAGGAAGCTGCCGTCTGTGAAACCTGGAGCACAAAACAGAAACTTAATGTATGATTATGGTCAGAATTCGATCGCTGAGGTAATCAGCCCATCAGTCTGAACCCTCATCCTCGGGCTTAACCTCACTCCAAGTCACTGAGCAGTCTGAGCTGTGCTGGGGGCGTGTTCACTTTGAAACTCTGTGTCATCACTGAGCCACCTTCACACAGTCTGACATCAAGGGCTCTCCTTTAAACTGTGAGACAGGTGTGCTTACCTGAGGGCATGTACTCCCACCACCGGCCTGCACACAGATCCACGACCTTCACCACCCTCAGATACAGAGTCACCGCCTCCCTTAGCTTCCTGGACAGACTCTCCATACACATGATGTCCTTCATTGGCAGGTACCTTCAAAATAAAACACCCCTTCAAATTAAAACAATCTTGAAGAGCACAGCAAGATTCTAACTGCATGCTTTCTCTGAGGTGGAGACTAAATTTCCACAGCTGTGGTTATGCTCAAGTCTTTCCAGACTGATCTTGTAAATATGACAAAACATCCAACCAATCATGTTTCATTAAACCTACACAGCCCCCCGGGTAAATGTGGGAGTCCTACGGTCCTTTTCAACCAGAAGTATCATGAACTTTCAGTTCCAGGGACTTCTTTTAACAAAACTAAGTAGGGCTGCAGCTATCGAATATTTTAGTATTCGAGTATTCTACTGAAAATCCCATCGATTAATTGAGTAATCGGATAAAATACACTTTTGTTTAGTTAAAAAGCAGTTAGTTTTCAAATGAAAAAATTTCTCTTTAAGAAATAGCATTTTCTGACACAGCATGTCAATAAGAGCACTTGCTTTGGTAGCTCCAAAATCTGTAGACACATGTTGACACATTTTTTGTGCCTTGTACGTCTCATCAAATGTTGCTGACCCAAATGGCACCTGTTTCGTAGAATGACCCATTAGTCTCCAAACTCCAAAAAAGAAGCTAGATTTGTTGCTAGTTGCTATTTTGTATAAGAGGTAGCTTGAGGGGTCTGAAAACTCTCTTAATATGGCCTCAGCTCTATTTGAAATACCACTATTTGATCTTTTTTAAAAATTAAATGATTCCTCGAGGCGGAGAAAATTACTTGAGTATTTTTTGTAATTGAGTACCTTGAATCATTCGAGGAATCATTTGAGCTTTAAAACTAAGGCCCCCAGTGATGTTTGAAGAAGCATTAAAAAAGGTGACACTACACTGCCAGACCAGAAGAGGGCAGTAAAAGAGGTGACACAAAGAAAACATAGGGTTTAATCGTGCTTTAATGGGCTACAGATTGATTCACTGAATCAATATTTGGAAGGAGACGAGCTCTAGAGATGAAGAGGATTTAAAACACTCATAATGCTCTACTGAAAAAAAACAAAGATGGATTTTCAAAGCCATGACAGAGATAATCATAACTGGGACGGTCTTTGTCATTAAATACTTATCTGATGAGGAGATTATGAGGAAAATGAAACTAAGATACATTCCAGGGGCTTCTCAAGAGTTTTAACCACATGATTCCTACTGACATGTTTGTTTGAAAGACTTTTTTAGAGTTTTAGAAGTGCAGCCTGCAGTTATGAGGACTGTTTACATTTTTGACAGCACATATGATTTCAGTAGTACACTATTTTACTAATCATAGTTTGATTAGTTAAGGCTGTTTAATTCAAGCCATGATAAATAACAAGAGTCTAGTCACTTTATTTTCTATGCTTTTGCTGGAAAAACAAGTTGTGTCCAACTGTCGACATGGCAGGATTTGGACGATACATAAAAACATTTTCCATCATAAGTCACAGACACAAAAGACACGGTGCACATATCGTTCCTTTATAGTACCAGGATTGATCTGTCTAAGACTGAAAATGAGCAGCTACAACAAGGAGGGTGTGTTACAGGGGAATCAAATGATACTGAAGGAGTCTAAATGCAGAGACAGGTTCCCACTAGGGATGCACGATTATCGCAATCGCAATCGCAATGTCAGCACATGCAATTACGTAATCGCAAAAGAGGATATCGCAATCGCAATGTCAGCACATACAATTCAGATTGTTCTCCATGATAACCAAGCAAGTCTGTAGACTCATCATGACACAACTTTTTTTATTAAATCGCAAGCACAATCGCAATCGCAATATTGTCCACCTAATCGCAAATCGCACCTTTTCCCGAAATCGTGCAGCTCTAGTTCCCACAATGTGTATTTGCACACTTCAGATCTGTGTGTTTGAGGTTACCGTTAAAAATATTCATCCTATATCAGCTGATGATTTAAATTGATGAAATGATGGCACTTAAAGGTGACATATCATGCTGATCCCTGATTTAATACTTACATGTAGTACAATAAATTTGAAAACAAGACCTTACACCCCCTGAATTTTCAAAAAATGAGATATTGTATTTTTCCTGATATCCTAGAACAAGTTTTGATGCCTCTGAAAATAGGTCATTGCCAGATGGCCGCGAGATTTCAACCGTCGTGACGACATGAGGATCCTCTCTTTTTATTGGAGTAATCTGATAAAGCAGCTCCTCCTCTGTGATGTCAGTTAGTCACACAACCACCACCAAGGGATACACCTACCAAGAGCTGAGTATAAACGTATAAACTATACATGTTACAGTACCGGTTTGACTCTCCACACTGAAGCGTCCTGAGATGATCTGTGTCGAGGTGGATTTTCTTCCTCCTGAGCTGCAGACCGTCCGGGTCTGACTCGGGGTCCAATACAAAAGGACGTATCCTACACTCTGCCATTTTATTAGTGCTATCAATGCCTTACGGTGAAGTTTTGGCAAACAGCAAACTCGCTCAGTCTGCTCCATTCAATGTGGGGATTTTGTAAATACTGCTATGCTGCAAAAACTGCCCCCTGGCTCTACCCCCTCCGCCCCTCTGATAGAACCGACCAGTCAGAGCACAAAGTGCTGGGACGTTGCGAGGTTACTGGAGGTAATTCTGGAAACGGAGCGTTTCAACAAGATCTTCAGAATGGCCTAAAATGAGGATATTGAGAACGCTATTGTAGGGCAATGAAGGAACTAAATGACTTGTACTGAGGGCAGAAATGCTTTACAGGCATCCTAGTCTGGCATAGTGAAAAGGAGAAACAAGCATGATATGTCCCCTTTAAACACACACAGCACCACAGTTCTTACTTGGAAACCCTGCTGCTCCACACACACCTTAGGTAATCCAACTAACCAAAGGGACTGTATCACCAAGTCCTAAACAGACCTGATCTCAAGCCACAACTTTGAACTCATGATGGGACCAGTTATAGGTTTGGAGCAAGTCACAACGAGCAGCCTTACTGGAAGACATCCACACACACACACACACACACACACACACACACACACACACACACACACACACACACACACATAGAGGAGCATACAGTGAGTGTGTACCTGAAGATGTGACAGAGGACTTCATGGGACAGCTCGTTGATGTAGTCTTTGAGCTCATTCTGTTTCAGGATCTCCTCCCCTACACTGCTGCCCCCCACAGGCTGCAGCTTGGACGCCTTCCTCCTGGGACCCATCACTGCTCACACACACACAAATACAGATACATATACATACACCCAACATTAGAGCAGCAGGTCACGTGGTATCGTGAGTTTGTAAACACAGCTAACGTAAAGTGTTTTTCGACATGTCACCTCACTGTTAATGTCAGCAGTGTGTCAGGTAAACGACACACCTTTCATGACTGTTACTGTGAACACGCGCGCGTGCACCACACACACACACACACACACACACACACACACACACACACACACACACACACACACACACACACACACACACACACACACACTCCAAGCGTTAGTCTCATTGTGGACAGCAGTAGGTGTGTTCACTGACAGACAGGTAACTTTCCTTTCACCTGTGTGTGTGAAGACGTCATTCCGCGAAGTGAAAACATTTCCTTTGTGAGCTATCTTACCTGTTAGCATCGTGAAAGCTAACACACACACACACAGCCACAGCTGAAAAGAGCTGTGTTTACCTGTACACAGCGGTTAGCTCGATGCTAGCCTGCTAACATACCTGAGCGGTTCAGTGGGACAGGTGAAGGTGTGTTTCCTCTGACATCCTCAGACACAGAAACAAAACCACAGAACTACCAAACCACTTCTTCTCCTGCTACTTCTTCTTCTACTGATTCTGCTGTTGCTTCTTCTTCTTCTGCAGTGCGGAGGGCGACCCATCCCTCTGTCTGCTATCTCTATCAGCGCCCTCTGCCGGACTGTGGGAAGCTGTGACTCTTCAGAGACCCTGTGATGGCCAGGGTTCCCTCAGACGTATTCCTGTGTGTGTTGATCTGTGTTCATTAAATGCATTGTTCTTGGAGAGGCTTTTTCTGACCAGGTCGCTGCCTTGGGCGACATTAGCCTGGCATCCAACACAACTGTTGGGAACCTGTGAGTTCTTTTAGTTCAGGACCTGTCCTTTAACTCACATTTCCAACAGGTCTCAAGGACTTTCATCTTCGTAATATCAGGATAATTAGACAGAACTTCTCTCAGAGTGATGCCGAGACACTATTCCATGCTTTTGTTTCTTCCAGGTTTGACTACTGTAACTCTCTATCCGTCTATTAGGACTCTTCAGCTTGTTCAGAACGCTGCTGCTCAGGTACTGACTTGGACTGGGAGGAGAGAGCACATCTCTTCAGTGTTAGCATCTCTACACTGGTTACCTATAAAATCTAGGATAGTGTTTAAAATTCTTCTTCTGACTTACAAAGCGCTTAATGGCATTGGGCCGTCTTATCTTTGAGAGCACATCGTCCCATCAAGATCACTGAGCTCCCAGCATGCAACCTGCTGGCTGTACCTAGGGTCTCCAAAAGTAGTATGGGAGGTCAAGCCTTTAGTTATCAGGTTCCTCCTCTTTGAAATCATCTACCAGTCAGGGTCCAAGAGGCAAACACTCTCTGTACTTTTGAGAATAGACCTCAAACTTTCCTTTTTTGGTAGCGTACCGGGAACCAAAGTCTTGAGCTGGATCAGGTCTGAACCAGATTTTAGTTATCTGCTATAGACCCAGACTGCTGGGGGTCCTCCTGTTTCCCTCTCTCTGTCTGTCAGTGTAGCTTCAGGTCTTAATGTCCTGTTATAGTTACTGACCATACATCTCTCAGGGAGGCTCTGAGTTTGTCTCAGAGGTTCCTCTGGGTTGTTGCTGTGGCTGTCCTGCTGCGGTGGACCTGTCAGACTCCAGCTGCTACAGCTAGTAACACACTTACTATCATCATCATCATCATAATCATCACCATCATCATCATCATCATTATCATCATCATCGTCATACTATTCTAATGTTAACTTAAGAACTCTCCCTCTCAAGATTCAAAAAAGCTTTTTAGCATAGAAAAGCATTGTCACCAAAACACAACAATAGACAATTATATACAACATTTACATGAACTGTGTATTACTGGGCACAGGATTCAATATTGTTATGAATGAGATACAATGACAAATGTATATTCACAAACAATTCATGTCAAATAACTTAATAGTAATATATGATTATATGTCTAATGTCATGGCAGAGTGTCACATGCTGTGCAGTCAAATGAGTAAAGAGTGGATCTTCTCCTTCACAGAGTTTCATCAGTCCAGCTCCTGGTTTTCTCTGATTGGCTGAGTCTGTGGCTGTAACCTGCTGTAGGAAAGCCTCTCTCACAGTTTGGTAGAGGGGACAGGAGAGGAGAAAAAGGAGCACAGTGAATGTGCGTCTCTGTTTGGGTTTTTCTGTGCTGATCAGATACTGTGCTGGAGAATATTCACTACCCAATAAGCCACAGTGTTCCACTTTATTGATGGTTTTAATTTTATTTTCCCAATTGTCAGTGTAAGAAGCTTTGTTCCCTTTTTCTATAGATGCCAGGAGAGTTTTGGAGAGATTTTGGAGGTCTTGTATTTTGAGGTGGCAGGTTTCTCTGATGTTTCTCAGAGGGTGTGTTGCTGGGCAGAGGCTGTTAGTAAGAATCAGGATCAGCTTGTGCTAAGTGAACCTGGAACTTAACAGACCTTTGATCATGTGTAGAGAGAGAGGCAAGTGTCCCAGCTCTGCTCTAAATGTATGGTTTGGACACTTTCTGTGGACCTTGAGGACTTCCTAACAAAACTAAAGATTATATTTTTCTGTGGGTGTTGTGTCCTGTGAGGTGTGTCTCTGGGTAACTTGAAGGCCCCACACTTCACTTCTATAAATATGGATGGGTTGAATTACATTTTTAAATAGTCAAATAGTCAAATCTGAATTGAAGTTTTGAACTTATTTGGCGAACTTTCAATGCTGTGGTAAGCCCTGCGTGCCTTATCTGTGAGGGAAGTTGTAACTTCCTCTCTCTTGCTTGTTATCTCTCTGTCTCTCTCTCTAATCCTAACAGTCTCAGCAGGTCTCTGTCCATCATGGGTCTGGCTCTGTTCCAGGTTTCTGTCAGTAACCTGACTGTCTGAAGAAGTTAGTTCTTAAAGCTGTAACTCACTGAATGCTTGACTCATGGTGGGTTAAGAGTTTTGCAAACTTAATACACAACTTAATACTTACTGTATAAATAAATAGCTCCTATTGTGTCTCATCACACCTTGTTTTGAGCCTGTTTTTTTTTCTCCTTGAGTAAACTTCAGATCATTGGTTTAACCTTTAGAAGGTCCACATCAGTGAGCATTTGGTTGATTTATTCTAGCGGAGCACCAAGTACAGGATGACTGTCACACATCCCCTCTCTGATCCACTGTGATGTGACAGACAGTAATGATTCTGGATGATGTTAAGTATTCAAAAGTTATTTTGAGAAACATACATTTTCACCAGAAATATTTTATTTTATTTTTATTTTTTTAGATAATCTCAAACTGCAAGGATTGTATAATTTCTAATGACTGCATGTTTTATTTATAACCAAATGTCAGATTAAACTTTGCTGTTGGACCTTATCATATCCCTGTCATGGTCCTGTAACACAGAGCCTAACAGCCAGCCCTTTCCTAAGCTCATACATATGCATGCTAGCAAACTGATTAGTGTTAGATATATCTTAACAAAATGATATCACTTCCTCTTATAAAAAGCCATAAAGGTACATGCATCACTTTATGTTAAATTGTTATCTGTAAATGTGATAGGACCATAGACTGTACAATATAAGGCAGGGCTGACAGGGAACTTTAGGACAGTTCTAAAGTACCCTTTTCATTAACCGTCTAAGAGCAACTTCAAATTTTAAGTCAACCTGTGTAAAGGATAACCCCTAAAACTTGAAAAAAATGTTTTTTTCAATACCCCAAAATATCGTGAATTTGTCAATTTAAATACAGAAAAAAATGATGTATTCTAAACTAGTCACAGAAATCAGCTATGTAGGTGTCCACCTGGACAATAAACTGGTCTGACAATTCAGTCATCCTATAGAGGAGGGCACAAAGCAGACTGTTCCTGTTCAGTAGACTCAGGTCTTTCAGTGTGGAGGGGACTCCTCTCAAGTCCTTCTTTGACTCTGTGGTGGCATCAGCCATCTTCTTTGGAGTAGTCTACTGGGAAAGCAGCATCTCTGCTGCTGACAGGAAAAGACTGAATAGACTGGTGAAGAGGGCCAGCTGAGTTCTGGGCTGTTCACTGGACCATCTGGACCCTGTGGGCTCTCTTGAGGACCCTGTGGAGGTGGAGGCTGACAAAAGAATGATGACCAAGCTGTCGTTTCCGATGGACTATACGTCACCCCTTGCAGGAGACTCTGACATCAGTGGAAAGCCCACAGTGTCTCACTGAGAGATACCACAAGTCTTTTCTTCTAACCATGGTCAGTCTCTATAATCACCGGTAGACACTTTCACTCCTGTGAATAATGCAGACGGCCCTCTATGTTCTTAATTTGTAATACCTCTTCTCCTGCCTATAATCAGAATATTTTTTTACTGCTGATATTTATAATAATAATTTTACTCACTCAAATAGAAAAACAATAGGGAGCGCTGCTGCTAAAGTAACGTCTGAACGCTCCCAGAAACCAGAAGAAGAAGCAGCTCTGTGATTGGCTAGCTCAGTGATTGGCTGAAGGTAGCTCTGTGATTGGCTTAGCGCTGACCAATTGTAGTCTGACAGGAGTGTGCAGCAGGCAGCGGTGTTAGCAGCGGAGTTAGCAGCAGCGTTAGCAGGATGTTTGTGAAACTTTGTGTTTGTGTGTTTATCGTCTTTCTGTGGCAGCATGAAGCGGCTGAAGCTCAGAAGAAGAAAGAGGTAACTCACCCAGCACACTTCAAGTGGACGGACAGACTTCAGGAATATTTCTTAAACGCTTTTAAAGTCAGTCCGTGTGAGTCTGAGAGCTTAGCTCAGGGCTAACTGCAACAGCTAACGTGTGACAGAGGTTTAAAAACAATATCAAACTTTACTAAGGAGCTCACCCTGACAGCACGGCAGGTACCACAGCACTGATGTCATGTGGTTAAATCTGACACCTGTAGTACAGGTCTAAATGAGCTGAGGAAACCTTAAACTGATCAGATAAACTCACCTGAGACACCTGTCAGAGCTCATCCTCTCACTCTTTAACTTTATTTAAATGTGTCCGAGTTTAATGACCTGTTCAAAGTATGAAAAAAAGAGAAATGTTTCGTTCATGTCACACTTTAGGATACACCATAAAGGTGAATCAAACATCTGGATTAGATCAGAAACAGTGAATTCAGGAAGTATTCAGACCTCCATTACCTTCTTCTCTTCTGTAGTGCTGCAGCCTGATACTACAGTCATTTCAATTGAATTATTTTCACACTTAGCTACACCCAATATCCAAAAACCACAAAGGGAATAAGAGTTTTAGAAAATGTTGGTAATTTATTAAAAAAGTAAAATCATTAAGTTAAAAAGTTAGAGTTCATTAACACTTACACTCCCTGTTCTATCCCTGTGTGTGTGTGTGTGTGTGTGTGTGTGTGTGTGTGTGTGTGTGTGTGTGTGTGTGTGTGTGTGTGTGTGTGTTTGTGTGTGTGTGTGTGTGTGTGTGTGTGTGTGTGTGTGTGTGTGTGCGTAGACCCTGCTTTCAGAGAAAGTCTCTCAGATGATGGACTGGGCGTCGAAGCGTTCAGTCATCAGGATGAACGGAGATAAATTCAGACGCTTCGTCAAAGCTCCGCCCAGAAACTATTCTGTGGTCATCATGTTCACGGCGCTGCAGCCTCAGAGACAGTGTGGAGTCTGCAGGTAAAGCCTTCAGCCCAGGTACACCTCTGTTACAGAACAGGCAGTATTATTTTACATTTATTCCTATCTTCCCAGACAAGCAGACGAGGAGTTCCAGGTACTGGCTAATTCCTGGAGATACTCCTCTGCCTTCACCAACAGAATCTTCTTTGCTTCCGTCGACTTTGATGAAGGATCAGATGTTTTTCAAATGGTGAGATTACTTCCTGTTCCTGTTCTGGGGTGTGTCTGAGGTTTTTCAGGAGCCCTAAGAGATCATTATGATACAGTTGTGTGCTTGTGTTTGTGTACTCTTTGCATCAACTCAAAGTTAACTAAAGTGTTGAGCTTAGTCCCCTCATACAATTATTTTATTCTTTAAAGATAAAAAGTGTCTCATACTCTGAAACATCAGATAACCCTGATCGACAGTATCTACAGGATGTACTTACAAACACACTCACTGAGACAGCCCATCATTTCAACCTTTTCTTTTATGCTATATTCAAACTGGAGTTAGATAATATGAATAGGTAGTACTTAAATTAAAGCCTGACTTTATAAAAATAGATGATGGGTCACAGGGCTCCAGAGTGGGACAAATATTTTTTTCCTAGGTGCACCTGACGCTATTTGGATGAAAACAGATTTCTTTTTCAAGCTCATCATCTCTTTGTGTCCTCCTTGAGAGCAAACTCATACTCATAGAAGGATCATATCGTGGTCTACACAAGAGAATGTTGTTTTTGTCTGTACATGGAAGCATGTTTACAATTCTCAGCTCTCTGCATCGAGCATAGAAGAGTTCAGCCCTGATGTGCACACATAAGACACGCAGCTATACATCTATAATCATTTACCGGTGTTAACAGATATGTTGAATCATCTAACTCTATGTTTTATGTGCTGTAATGAAGCACATGTCACAACTAGGGTTGTGACTTTAACACGTTAATTAGATTAATTAATTACACCGCACATTAACGCGTTATTAAAATCAACGCAAGATTAACTCATTAGCTACCAGCCATTTTCAGAGCATCTTGAATGATCTTTTAAGACCCAAATAATCTTGTTTTCTATGACCATGTAAACACCAAAGTTACTGAAGAAGAGTGGACTCTCTTCTTTATGTCTCTTTTCCTGTTTTTGGCCAAAAAATAGAAATTTCAAACTTTTTTGATCGCGTTCATCTCGGGCTCTCCATCCTTTGATCCTCTCCATGATCTCCATTGACTTTTCTCACGATAGCGCCGCTCTTTCTCTCTGAACTACAGCAACACATCCTCAGTTGGAGCGTGAGCTGCCTGAACTTTTCTGACTCGCAGCTTTTCTGACTCTCTCTGTGTCTTTGTCATCTCACATTTCTCCTCATATCCAGGCTGAGCTCTGGTCTAAAGAGCGCACCGCTCTCACCCACAGTAGTGTACAAGCAGGATTTTGATTGACAAGCTCCATTAGACTCCGCCTCCCTCCACTGAAAAATATAATTTACTTCTATAGACGCAGTAAACAGTAATTGAATGTCAATGGCAGGGAACAGGGACATTTTAATTAATATTGTCAAGTTGAAAAAAAAAAGGATTTACAAATCTTCTCTTTTTCGTGTATTCATTTGATTAGTCATGCACTATAATTTTGTAATGTCCAAGAATTCAAATTCTTTATGTGGGCACCTTAAGCAGATATAAGATTAAAATGTGATTAATTAGATCAATTAATTACAAATCCTGTAAATAATTAGATTATTTTTTAATCTCCTGACAGCACTATTTACCACATAATGGCTGATGAATGTTCTTAAAAGTAGTGTCCTCAAAAAAACATCTTCTGAACAAAATAAACAGGATTTTGTTGTTTAAACTTGTGTATGAGAATATTCAATGATTTAGTCTTCTACCAAAATCTGTTTGAATTGAAAAGTGTTGCTTCTGATGTTGATTACTGATGTGATTAAAATGCGATTAATTACGATTTATTAATTACAAATGGTATAACTAATTCGATTAATTTTTTTAATCAAGTCCCACCACTAATCACAACATAAATATCCTGTGAGTTGCAGGAAAAAAAAAAACCTTTGGTTTTTTATGGTTGTTTCCAGGTTTACATCCATTTAAAAAGCCAGCACAAGCAGAAGTTCCCCTGTCACTCTCTGTGTGGAGTATAGGACTGTGTTTACTTGAAAATTCATCTGGATCAGTTTGTGGAGACTGTAATGATGATGGGTGCTGTGCTTCCACTGTGAATTAACTTGTGCACATTAGGCATCAGCTGATCGTCAATCCTCCTCCCTCTCCTACAGGGGTCACTTTTCTGCTCTCTTTGTAACAGAAGTTGCGTTTTGTCAAATCAACAGAGAAGTTTTCCTCCAGATTTTGTTAAACAAACCTGAAAGCCTGTCAGCTTCATACCACACTGTTACTGTGTATATGCCTCTGTGCAGGGGCATGTCCAGACTTTCAGACTGTGGTGGCACAATGAGGGCAGTGACATAGGTAGAGGTGGCCAGGGAGTGCACATATACAAATAAAGACGATGCACCTAAAAATAATGTTTGGTCCACCAGTGCAACCAAAGCGCAAGGTTAGTCTGGAGCCCTGGGTCATACAACAACGATTAGTGACTGTGGCTCAGTGGCAGAGTGGGTCATCTTTCACATTTTGAATCACAACTGTTATTTGTTAAATATTTCTGTCTGTTAATTATTATCAATTATTAATTATTCATTATTTTATTATAATTTCTGAGTTTGTTTATGATCCCTAGTCCTCACTGTTTCAAATAAAAGCTTTAATCTGTATGTGTGTGTGTGTGTGTGTGTGTGTGTGTGTGTGTGTGTGTGTGTGTGTGTGTGTGTGTGTGTGTGTGTGTGTGTGTGTGTTTCAGCTGAACATGAACTCTGCTCCCACCTTCCTCCATTTCCCGTTCAAAGGGAAACCTCGGCGCTCTGACACCTACGAACTGCAGGTTCGAGGTTTTGCCGCAGAGCAGCTGGCTCGCTGGGTAGCTGACAGGACGGATGTTCAGGTAAGTCTCATCTGAGGCTTTGGAAACTCATATGATGAAGATGATGGTGATGATGATGGTGAGACTGTTCTGTCCTTCAGATCAGGGTGATCCGTCCTCCAAACTATGCCGGTCCTCTGCTGCTCGGCTTCCTGCTCGCTGTCATTGGAGGACTCGCCTACCTGCGCAGAAACAACCTGGAGTTCCTGTTCAACAGGAATGTGTGGGCCTTCTCTGCGCTGGTAACACACAAACACACAAACTCACACATTTTACCCATCCATTCCTCTATGAGGTGTGTGTACCTGTCTTCGGGATCTGATTATCTTACTTGGTTTGTGAGAAACAGAAGGACTCGTCATGGTAAATATTCAGGTGTG